>NC_063046.1:51439530-51488316 GCF_018812025.1 Megalobrama amblycephala
TGTGTGTGTGTGTGTGTGTTCTGTTGCAGCTTACAGCTCATTCAAGTGCCGCCAGTGTGTTTTTGGAGTATTCTTCTTTGTATTTCATCTTTACCAAACGTCTGAGGAAAGTAAGATTAAAAACTGTTGTTAAACTTGATTTAGGCAGCTATTTTGTCAAATACTGATAATGGTGCACAACTACAGCTTTTAACATGTAATAATTGTGCCATTTGAAAAAATTCATACCTATAATTGATGGGTTAAAGTTTAAAAACCCACTTGTATCAGTAAACCTTAGTTGTAGTATACTAGTTTGAGTCTATTTTTGTTTACATTTGACAATTCTCCACCTCATGTAATGTTGTTTCAGATCATTATTTCATATCATAGAGAGGAAATGTCATTGCTCCCTATGTAGGCCTCACCGAGCCATGAGATTCAATCAAAATATCTTAATTTGTGTTCTGAAGATGAACGAAGGCATTACGGGTGTAGAACGACATGAGGGTAAGTAATAAATGACATTATTTTCATTTTTGGGTGAACTAACCCTTCAACTATAAGAAATTGACAAGATTTTTGTTACATTTTCTATTTTATCCCGTGCAACTGTTGGGCGCCATGACACAAAATGTGTCACAAGGAACATCCTTTCCCGCATTCAACCAGATGGAGTCCAAGAAGTTCCTCCTGTGTAAGTAAATGTAATAAGTTTTGCCTGGCTAAAAAATTTAAGTACATTTATTTTTTTTTGCCAACACATAACTTTTTTTGTTGTTGTTCAAAATGTATGTAACGAGTGAGTTCATACTGGGACTATTTCAGACTGGTTCTGGTCGGCAGCACTGTGGAGTAGCACAGTATCTGTGTGACTCGTCATAGACATAAACAGAGAGAAGTAGCTCCGGCTGTAATGTTCTTCCGCAAGATGCATGTAGTTCTGTTTATTAACCGCTAGAGCACCAAAAGTTACATAGTGTACCTATAAATGTCAGATAGTACACTTTTGTTTTTAAAGCAGTGGTTATGTGTATCCTTTTTAAAAAAAAAAAAAAAAAACTGGTAGCTTCAATGTGAATTAATTTTTTAAATGAAAATCTGCTTGTGTATTACAGGTGCTGTGAGAAAGAACCATGTATCACGTACCTCCACTGATGAAGACATTACAAAACACACAATACGATGGTTCAGCCTGGCAGCTGATAGGGGAAGCTCCAGGAACCGTCCCACTGTGAGCACCCAACAGTAGAGTTTCAGAGTATCATTGGCTACATTTACATGCACCGATTTTCGTCAATCTGAATGAATTGAATCTGATTGCAGATCTGTTTACATGTACTATAAACATTGTAATCTGATTCAAATATCCATTTATATTTGTTTTATATACATTCCGATTAAAACTTTGATGTCATATCAATCACACTTGCGGTAACCCAGGTTGCGTCAACAGAGTCAGAGATATTGTCAAATGCAGCAAATCTTGGCAATATTAAGAGGATTTGGTATTTCCAATTAATGTAGGCCTGTTACATACTTCTAGTCTATTATTATTACTATTAGGTTAGGCTTCTTTCTTTTATTATTAAATTAATATTATAATAAATTTGCCCCACAATTTCATAGCGCATCGCCGCATAACTGACGTGCTCTGAGGATAATATAACTTATAAGATTAGGCTATTAGCTATCTTTGAAAATGATTTAAACTTTTTTTAGGTCTGATACAATGAATTATAGGCCTATAATTAAAGTTATTAAGAATGTCAATGAAAATTAAGCGCAGCTTTACTTCAAGCACTGACTTTAAAAAACAAACCACCTGTTTAACACGAAATACTATTATTCTCATTTGTTTCACTAGCCTATATGTACGGCCACAAGTGAAATAATGGAATAAATTTAGACAGTTACATAGGCTACCGTTATCAGCATTTTATGTTGAAATTTGTCTCTGAGAATATGCTTTGTTAAAGCAGCCTCAGACAGCTCCGTCACTTTTTGTGGTGAATACTGACCGAGTTTGAGACTTTTTCATCAGCATAACTCTTGCGCAAAGTTTGGACGTTGCTTCTTGTGTGATATCCACTGGCTCCCCGTCTTGTCTTAAAACGGAAGATTTCCAATATTGTGACGAAGTGATACATACGCCACTGCCTGTTGACATACATCTTTACAACTAAAGACGTGAACGTTAACTTTAAATGCGTGTCAGCATTGCACTGTTGTGCCCCAGACGGCTTCTGAATACTATTGAGAAAGTAGTCGGATTCAATGTTTACATGGTTATTTTTTGCTGTTTGATCGGATTAGAAAAGGAATAAACCACCCCTTCCAATCCGATCGAAATTTCATTCAGATCGATTAAGGTGTTTACATGAACGTTTTTCAATCCGATTGAGCCGTCAATCCGATTACAAATGGATTATTTGGGTGCATGTAAACGTAGCCAATGTTAACTTCAGTGTTTTGAAGTGTTCATTTAAAATCACAACAGTTACAATAAAATAAAGAAGGTTCAAGTTTATTTTTAAATAAATGTTTTAATTGTTTTTATTTCTATTCAAAGAATCTTAAAAAAAAAATCCAGTTTCTACAAAAAAATGAAGCAGTACAACTGTTTACAACATTAATAACAAAAATGTTGCTCGAATATTTACTCTTAAGTGTTATTTTTCATTAAATAAAAAATGTTTTTGGTACAATTTATGGTTGCATTTCATTTTCTGTAATTCTATTCAATACCTATTAATGTACATAAATAATAAAACTATAAAAATAGTAATAGTAATTACATACTGTAAATATATTTACAAACTATTTTTATAGTTTTATTGTAACTGGCTAAAGTTTTGAATGATTTCATCATGTTTTATTAATATTAATAAAGGTAAACATTAAATATTCAAGCTTTTATAGAGCAATCCAGTCTGTCTGATGTTGGTCCATTAGATTTTAAATATTTCTGTGTAGCCAGTTTGGCCAGAATACTATTTCGAGAGTGATCTGAAAGGTATCCAGACCAAATGAACCACATAAACGGGTCCAGATCGGATCCGCGGCGGATCAGCTGCTTCATAAACGGGTCCGTATTGGATCCGCGGCGGATCAGCTGCTTCATAAACGGGTCCGTATTGCATCCGCGGCGGATCAGCTGCTTCATGAACGGGTCCAGATCGGATCCGCGGCGGATCAGCTGCTTCATAAACGGGTCCAGATCGGATCCGCGGCGGATGAACTACTTTATCGGCGGACACGGGGCGGGTCTCTTCCGGATCTGAACTGGATCCGCAATCCTTATCTGTTCCGGATCCGCTGCGCTGTGCAAGTGGACTCCGTTCCGGACCCGTTTTGCGGATCCGTTCCGGAGCTTGTGATACCGCCGGGGCGGATCCGTTGCGGAGTCAGTTTGCTATCTGGGGGGTACATTTCAGATATCCACAAAGACATTCTTCCTAGGACAAATGACATCACTTTTGCCATTCATTTGTATGGGGTTTATCATTACAGATATCTACAATTCAGTTGCAGATATCCACTATGTGAATTACGGATATCTGTAACTGGATTGTAGATATCTGTAATTCCAGTTTGAGATATCTACAATTTGATTCTGACTAGTCACAACTCCAGTTCAAGATATCTTTAATTCAACTCAATTCACGATATCTACATGTTCCTTTTCAGATATCTCAAATTAAGTTTTGACTAGGCGAAATGACGTTGTAGATATCTGTAACTGGAATTATGACTAGTCAAAATGGCGTTGTAGATATCTCAAACTGGAGTTAGGGATAGTCATAATTTAATTGTAGATATCTATTATCAAGTTATGGATATCTTGAAATGAATTTTGATTAGAGATATCTGAAATTTGAGATATCTGTAACTTTCATTCCGCCTAGTCAAAATGTAATTGCAGATATCTCGAATTAGAGTTTTGACTAGGCGAAATGACATTGCAGATATCTTTATGCAAATTAGGCCGGCACTTTTAGGCGGGAGCAGAGCGTGTTGTTGTTCTAATCATTCAAATCGCACCTGTTAACTCGCAATTAGCACTGATTGGCACCATGCCATAATCACTAGTCATAATGACGTTTGAGATATCTTTAACCTTCATTCTGCCTAGGCAAAACTGAATTACGGATATCTGCAATTGTCATTTAAGATGTGTGACGAGTTGAATGTCGTTTTCAATGACGTCATTGCAGATATCTGTAATTCAGTTTTGCCTAGTCAAAACTGCATTACAGATATCTCTATCTGTCGTTTCGACTAGTCACAATTACGTTACAGATATCTCGAATGACAATTCCGACTATCCAAAATGTAATTCCGACTAGTCAGAAAGACGTCGGTGATATCTACAACGTTAATTCCGGAGAGTCGAACTTAACTTTTAAATGTTAAAAGGCTTTCCATACCGCTCCTCCTCTCCATCTCTCGCTCATAGCAGACTAACGGTTGTAGGGGAGTGGTTTAAGCATTTTCAGCCCAAGCCGTCAAACTGACGTCATCAGAGAAGGAACGCCATTCCAGACCGGAAGTCACTTTTCAGATTTTGATTAAAGATTACCACGACAAACAATTTTTTTCTGTGTATTAACTTGCACGGATTAATTGTTCACCACAAGACTAGTAATATATGCACTAACAAAGTAAATAGCGTCAATTTTGATTTCATGCCTGACTTTAACGTCAGCTGCCTTCATAATAATCCTCTGATACTTGCAAGAGAAAATCGCTGCATGACATAATGATAAATATATTAGGCAGTATCTTAGCGAAAGTGCATTTCTTTCATTCAAAAAGTTGCATCGTATATGATGTAAGCATGCTCCGGCCTTGAACGTTAAAAGGTGATAAAGAGGATCTTTTCGTCGACTGAGAAACCAAAGACTGTTACTGAGTATTTGAAATGAGCGCATGCGTAAGAACAACCCCCCCTCCTTTCGAGGGAACGCCTCCCAAAACTCGTCCACGAGTATTGGAAAACACGAGTGTTTACCACCGGCATTCGCTGTTATCGTGTTAGTGGATTCATTATGTCGGACTCACCGCAGGTAACTCATAATCTGCAGTTGTTATTCCTGTCTCCCGAGTCCCGACGAAAACATTGCATGCAGCGCCTGTAGAGTGTGGAAAGTTACTGGAGCGCGCAACCGTGTGTCTTCACAAGGAAGTCATGGCAGGATGACAAGCCAGAGAGCCAATCCGCGCACGTCTTCACAAGGAATGTCACGGCAGTGATTGACAAGCCAGATGGCCACATCGCATAAATGATTGGCTGATGTTTTTAGGCCCTACTTGTGCACAGATGATGTATATATTTTATTCCTTTCAGTGCACCTAATAAATAGTATTTTTCAGTAGTAAAGACAGTTTCAAGTAATATTGCAAAAATGTATAAAACAAAACATCCTCTTTAGCACCTTTAAGGGCAATGTGAGTGCAGGCCAGTGGGGGAGTGGGCAGGGGGGACAATCGCGCCAGAGCTCGGTTCAATGCAACCGTGCCTAGTGTGAGTACTCCCTCTGAGAATGAATGGGGAAAGTCACGTGAGAGGAGGCAATGCCTCAATTGCTATGATTGATATGATCAGTTAGTTGGACATGATTGGTTTGTGGATAAATCCCGCCTCTTGTTTTCATGTGCATTCTCATCAAATCGGCCTGCGTTCCATTCGGAAGGGCTCATCCCTATCATGCCCTAATCCCTTCAAAGGGTTTACCCTCCGGAGTGAGATCTTCTAAGGGATGAATGTTGTAGGAGTCAAAAAAAACAATTTTTTTGGAACACACTTCAGCGTCAATTTAACTAGACAAACAAGAATGCGCTTTCGTCTTTTTCCCCCTGGTTTACTCTTTGTATTAATACGCATTAATTTACTGTAGTAACTTTATAAGCTACTGCCAGTCTTTTACTTTAAATATAATGTATATTGTGTCTGTATGTGAAACATTTGAATGAACTGATAAAGGGAGCTGTAAAGAATTTTTGTTGAAGTACAATGTCATTTTGACCATAATAATGTACCAAATCTAACTCGCACAAATATTACAGTAGTATAGAAAAATATTTATAGGTAAAATCAAACTCCTAACCTCCTGTACCTATTCTGTGACATCAAACAACTTCCCTGTGCAAAGGATCATGGGGGCCCAAAGTGTCCATCAGTTGTACCCTTCAAAATCCTTCATTCCGAAGGGCCCTTTGAAGTGGCCAGTTTTGAGCACTTCGGTTTGGAACAACCCTTCAATATGGCGGCCATGATTGTTTTCACTCTGAAGTGCCCTTCGGAGGGCAATATATCCCGTTTGGAACGCACTGCATGATGGCGTTAATGGGAAGACTAATTAAAAAGTTAGTAAACAACTGTCACTTAGATATCACCGCTTTGTGTCATGTCAAAATCAAACTCGAAATTGCCTGAAAACATGATGACTGCGGGGGGTTTTAGTGAGTAATCAGCGTGGTGAAATTAAAGGTAGCCTACATCTTCGTATCTGTGGCCATTGGCAGTGTGTACAAGCTTGATGACTGCTGAAAATGAAAAAAGAAAAGCTGAATATTAGTATAAAAATAATATATATTGTTTAAATTTTTACTGCCTTTAGTTATTATTTTGTAATAAATGTAAAAATGAGTAAAGACACTAACTTGATGAAATTTATACTTCGTTTTAACAAATAGAACATTACATAGTGTAAAAATACAAAATAGAATTGTATTTGGTCTCTCTTTTTATGTAATGTTAACTTAAAATTGTGTAACAGGGACATAAATGAGGACTTTGCCTACTCATTTTAATACACCACTGAACTGAGAGTACAATTGCAGGTTACAAAATCAGGATAATAGGCCTATCATACAAATGAAAATTGAAATTTTGGAGCTGGTTGTAAGGAGAGTATCCAGGATTTAAGTTCCTTATAAAAGATAAAAAAGTTGTGTTTAGCTGCTTTCTTCTTGGTCGATTTTGTCGCGTCACTCGCGTGTTTTCTCTGCTCATGTTTGAAGCAAAATTGAAGTGGTAGACAACATACACATCATACACATACATACGTTTTTCCTTCATGTGTTGAATTAGCACTTTGACAGTGGCTTTAATGAAAGAAAGATCACTGAGGGACTTGTGGAGTGTTTCATTGAAAAGTAATTGTTGGGCAGCTTGAAGCACACGCCACATCTGTCTGTAACTTCCTGAGACAACTTACAGATGTGTTTTATAACTCAGTTCAAAACGACACTGTTTCCACAAAGGCCATAAGATTTTGCCTCTTTTAGCATTGTATTATGTAGTTTTACCTTTTGTATATAGTCTAGAGAGAGAGAGAGGTTTAATAACCATACAAATAAAAATAAAAACGTAGGCAGCCCTATAAATAATGTCGTCATTGCGAGATCAGATGTTTCTCTCTGGTGGTTTAGCAGTTGTACCTTGCAGCAGAATCAAAGCATTTTGCAGGTTGTTTCTATAAACAGCTGTTCTTATATTGTGGGTTTAAGTTTTCAGAGAACATGGGTGGCTTCTTTTAGCTCATCATTGAAGATGTATTGTCATTTGTGCACTGTTAACTTTAGCTGCTTTAGTAAGAAAATTACAGAGAGCATGTTTAGAGTTTAACTCAGTTGTGGTTTGACTTCTGCTGTTTCTGCTTAACCATAGGGGAAACATTTATGCTTTTTCAGCATCTTTAGTTTCATAAACCTCATAATACTATCACAAGAGCAAAGATTCACAGAATGTCTGTGTAATTTTCACTGACTTCCCTTTTTCAGTAATCTTGTCGGTATTCAGGAAGGCCTGGACGAAGCACCACTTCTCACTTCTAAACTACCCTCATTTTAGAAATGAAATGAACATGTTTCGCATCTTATTTTGGCCAATTATCGGTCTATCCAATAATATGAATAAAAATCACGTTATCGACATTATGTGACAGTATGGGATTGAACTCTGGTTAAGGAACAATGCGGATATTTATACACATATACAGAACAATTTAAGTGATGCACCAAACACAAATTTCGGCACTGGTGCTGCGTCCCAGTTCGCCTTGCTTATACTACAACCTAAAAGTGTGTACTCTTTTTGTGAAAAAAAAGTACATAATTCTGAGTGTGTAGCAGAAGAGTACACAACTTTGGGACATAAGTATCACGTTATACAATTCCGTCTTTAATGGTTGCTTTCTGTCGCATCCTGACCGTAAACTGGCCAGTTAATCATATTGTCAACAGTTAAAATCCTCCACATTTCATTTCATTTTTTAAACAGGGTTTTAAAGAGCAGGTGTTAATAAAAATAATATTTATTAAGAGATTTAAGTGCCTCTGGAATGTTCACACACACACAAAAATAAGTTATTCATGTTCATTTGTACATATTGAGTCTGATAATTTTAAAGTAAAAATGAAGTGAAATATCTTATAATGAATTTCTTTGTTTACTTTCTTTCATGCTGGGCTTCAAATGTTGACAAATTGCTGCAAAGTCTTCAAGGTGTAATATGGTGATGCATACAAAATCACTTTGGTGACAGCAAAGCAGTTGAATTTTGCCCGAATTTAAGTAAGCAATAAGGTACTAGAGGCTGTGATATATTCGGTGAATAAGTCATGGCAGAAGGGCGTTGTTAGGTCATGATGCGAAGCAGAGTTCCTGCAACCCCTTCAGCCATGACTTATTGCACGATACAGCGCTAGCCTTAAGTACCTTATTGCTTTTATAAAACGGTTACCGCACAATACAAATATTAAAACCAAAAGTAACAATGCAACTTTCATGAAGTAAACTCTTACTATGAGCCTTCCTTCCACCGGAAAAAAATACTCCCTGAATGTGAACAGCAACAGAAGTTACATTATTACGCCATTAGATGGAGGCAAAGACTGTTTTTATGAGTGTGTCAGTCAGTACCCTTATGGAAAGAAAATATATTTCCCTTTTAATAAATGATCAATATATTACATGATTTAACAGTATATTTGAAAATAGACAGAAAAATAAATTGCATAAATATATTACAATATATTGAATAATACATAAGGAATTGCCACTTTTCATATATTGAAAAATATGTGATAATATATTTACTAATATATCATAATGTATGTAATTTTATATTCAGTAATATACTTCATAATATATAGAGTTATATGTGATCAGATATGGTACTACATGCATAATATATTGCAGATATATTTACTCATGCAGCATAAACACATATATGGTAAAATATATTATGTAACACATTTTTTTATATTTTAAAATTTACATTTTGAATGTTTCATATTTTCAAGTTAGCTAACAAAAGCACACCTTGTACTAAAGTTTCTACCAAAGAGACTATCACTGTTCACAGCCACTACTTTTTAAATAAAGTTATTATAGTCTTAATGATGCTCAGCCAATCATAAACCTAACCTCAGACTCTATACTCTTCAACACAGTGGTAACCCCGAAAACTCACACATACCAGAAAACCTTTTAAATAATACAACTTTAAACACTAACAGATCTCCTCCTATATCAATATTGAGCAAAACACATAAAATAGCACTTAATTTTAACATTTACTCTGCTTTAACAGTCAGAAGCAAAGCATGCTGGGAACTAGAAGTCTGTATTTTGCAGTATATTCCCATATATTTTTGTTCCGTAAGGGTAGCGAAGACTTTTACATTGAAAAGACTGAATTGTTGTGAACACAGAACAAGACGCAACTGACAAATACTTCGACTGTCAGTCATGGGAAAACCCCTTAAATGTTAAAAGGACAAGATAATACATCCGATTTAAACAGATTTTTTATTATGAACATAGGACTGACCTGAAGGAAAATACTAAATCTTAATGCAGGTAATAAACTCGCTCACTCAATCTCTTTCTCACAAAACTCTTCTGCATAATACAGTAAGCTTCAATGAACAATATCAATTGATACAGTTTATGTTGCTAAAGAGTGGTTGCTAAGGGTGTTGTGTAATGATACACAGAACCGTTGGGTGAAGCGGTCATAGTCATGTTTTATCGTGAATAAAACACAGCTATTGACCAATCAGAATCAAGGACAGTAACTTATCGTTTTATAATGACAGATACACTGGATTATTTGTTTATTTTATCAATCCTCCTGTAAAACAAGCTTTAAACAAACAAGCTATTTCAAAAGCATCCACTTTATTAGCAGCAAAGAACACAATCGTGCTACTCGACTTTGCAGATCGCTGGTCAACAGGAGCCATGTATGTTCCAGGGTCTGTTAACACACATTAAGTAAACTTTTTAAAAGGTCAGGACTCATTTTTCCAGGGCCCTGTCAACTTTTTCTTTTTAACACAAAAAGTCATAGCTCCCTTATGTTAGGTTAGTAGCTTCCATTACTCCAACCATTTGTTTAGATCCATCTGTTATACTAAAAGCCCTACGGAGGTCCTGGGGAACAGAAAATGTCTTTGACGAGTTCCCAAAATAATAATGACACATTAAGAAAATACAGAAGTTGGTGGCTTTTTTTTTCAGGCGCACACACTATTAAAAAAATACCAGTAATAAATACATAAAAAAAAAAACTAGCAGCACTTTACAGTAAAAAAAAAAAAAAAAAAAAAAAAAAAAAAAAAGCATCAACTTCTTAGGTTTTATGAAACTGAACTTACATTTATGGTTTATAAACTATATATTTTATTAACTGATAATATAGATTCTGATGTAGAGCAGGCCTTATACATTGGACGTCATGTGGTGATTTCACTTTGTAATCACTCTAGCCCTGTCCAAATACCCACACTTGCGGTCTTTGCACTTGACCACTTGCCTACTTATATGACGTATTTCCTGTATTTGGCTCAAGTGCTCAAGTAGGCGTGAAGACCGCAAGTGTGTGTAGAACTTTTGATTACCCGATGGGACACACTTACAGTCTTGCAAAAAAATGCAAGTGTTAACAGAGCTTTTTTATTATTATTATTTTCAGTGCTTTGCATTTTAAAATACACTTCTAAATGTCTGTTCAGTGGTCGTTATGTAACTAACAGAAGACACAATATTAAAATTGTGGAGCTTCTTTCAGTGATAAAAAGCAGTTGCAAATGACATACAAAATGCACACAGCCTACCCATCTTTGCATCAATAATATGTGCAACACTTTATATTTTACTACCAAATTATAGCCTATGTAATAAATAATTAATTTAACTTACAATGCTTTCCTTGACATCTCGCGATTTCGGGGCATGTGAGTTCCCGAACATAATGCATGATGGGATACGCAAGATAGTGTGGTTTTAGTGTGTGTTAGGGCACTGCACTTGGGCATTTTTAAGACATGGGACAGTCTTGCTCACTTACTTCCTGTCGCGTGTACGCAGTCTCAAATGGCCAAGACTGCTAGTGTGGGTATTTGGACAGGGCTATTGTCTATCTGTGGTGTGACTGAACGAACAAAATAATGCAGTGTGAGAACAGTCACCGTTAGAACTTCTTTAAAATATGATTTTTCAAGATGAACAGAGTTATAACTACTTGAGCACACTAAATTAGTAGCTAAATATCTTAGAATGGATATCTCTTTTCTTTCTCTCAGTTTGCAGTTCTGAGTAGTTTTGTCTCCTCCTCCCTCATCACTTCTTTCAAACACAGGAAGTGTCTGGTTTCACACACAGAAAACAGTCGATAATGTGACAGTATGGGGTCCAGTGCATTGCTTCTCATCTGTGAGTATTTGATCATATTTTATAACATCTTCTGTTTAGTTTTTCTCCTTTTTTAATACATTGTTCTCAGTTATCTGTGTGATAATGCATGTGAAAATGTTAGCCCTGTATTTGTGTTAATATGAGTTAGTGTTGTGTGTTTCTGTATCTTTAAATAAACTCTCCATCAGAGGCTCAGAGAGCTTGAGAACAGCGATTGAACACTAAAGTTATTTACTTTAATACAACTTTGTTTTCCTGTTCATTTCGATGAACTTTTGCCTAAAACAAAGAAATTAACTTTTCAGTATCCTTTTAGAAAAGGTCACCCTGAAATAATAATAATAAAAAAATGTTTTTGGCATTTGGAATTTTATTTAATATGCATATTGCACATATTATTACAAGAAAGAGCTCACAAATGTTTTAATATTTGTACAGTGTACTGAACATCACTGCTTATTGCTTAGATTAAATCAAACAGTTTGTGTTTGTTCCTGCAGACAGCATTTCCTCCATCACTTTGATCGCACCATTGGCCGTTTACTTTTGTGATATCAAAAAGTTCATTCAGGGCATTATATGGCATTCAGGGCATCCCCTCCTGACACATTCATCATTAATCTTCAGCACCTTAAAAAGCTTTGTTTATATCACTTGATCCAACACATTTAATTTATTCTTCCATAATTTTAATTTATTCTTTCTTTCTTCCATTGATTTCTGCTCCAAGAAACTGGAACTGTCCAATAATTTGTATTTGGAGTGGCATTCTGCATTTTTTTTTCTAGTGAAGATTCTTCTAAAGCCACACTTCCTGTTCTTTAATGTGATTGCTGAAATCTCATATGGTCCTTTTTGGTGCTCATAAATCTCTCTCTCTCTCTCTCTCTCTCTCTCTCTCTCTCTCTCTCTCTCTCTCTCTCTCTCATATATATATCCCTGTAAAACCCAAATATAGAAAAAAAAAGAGCAAACATTTTTTTTGACCTCTCAGATATTGTTGTAGGAGGCCTCTGATGTAGAAATTAAAGATTTTTCCGATTTTTTACTTTTTAGTAAGTTTTTAGGGAAACGTTGTAATATTGCAACGTTGGGCCTAGTTAGGAGCAGAATTTCTGTATTTGTGCTCACTTTGTCTGAACAGATATACAGAGCATTTAAGCATTAATTTGCAGGGTTGATTGCTTACAAAGCCCCATAACAGTATATATCATGAGTAATAATCACACAACAATCATATTTTTTATGAATAAGCATTTATTAATAAAAATATTGGAAAAATTTGTATTTATAAAACTTTTTCTTCTATCACTTTCAATGTGGTTTGAATGAAGACTGTGTTTTGCATTTTTAATCCCTAATACAGTTCTTTTCATCTGAGAAGCACATGCGAACATTGCACTTGCTACACAGTGTATTTGTGTATCCGTTATTGCAGTGTCTGCAGCGTCCTCTCTTCGTCTTTACTGTGAAATGTGCAATCATGTATTTGCGTACATCCAGTGGATGGTGGTCCGATGACATCTTGGCATTCTGAAATGGAAAAAGTAAAAAAATAAATAGGTGAATAATACATATGCGTCTTATACTGTAGTAGATAAACTGAAAGAATAGACAGGGTGGTAGACCATGTGTCGAGGGTAGAGATCTAAGTATTATCCATCAAAGTATTATAATTTCAATGCAAATGCTAATCAAAATTCCACTACTACATTCAAACAATACTGTCTGGCTGGCCTATTATGCCCTCTACTTATCATACTAAAGGAACACATGCATCAGCACTTACAGGTTCATGTTCAAGACCATTCACACCTGTCCCAGAACAATGCATCAGATATCCCCCAAAAACATTCAGAGCTCCTAATGCTATAAACTGCTACTAAAGGCAACACTCATAAAAAAAAAAAAATCTCAGGATCATTTAGAAGTTAAAAAACAAATAAACTACAAAGATACAGGGAGTTTCAGATACTGCTCTGGATGATGGAGTTCCAAATCCCACATACAGTTTATTCCTGTGTTTAATTATGGTCTAAGCTAAACTAAGTACAAATTTAACAGAAAAGCACACTTAGAACTTAGTTACAATGAATCTAACAGTTTTAAATTTCAATTTGTGACCATGTGAGAAGTGCAGTGTCCTTATGTAACATGTAGGAGCACAGGCTATTTTAACTACCACTCTAGCCCAACGTTGTAGAATTACAACATGGACTTAACAATCTCTAAATCAAATTTGATTAATGTTTTCCAAAATAACTAAATATATCTGTGTTCTAGACATTGTAATAAACACACAAAAAACTTCATGGCCAGATGACCGGACCTATAAACACTTCTTATATCCAATAGCATTGTCAGGACAAACAATAGAATCCATTAACTTTGTAAATGTGGTCTTGAGAGAAAAAAACATTTGCAAGCCTTTTTTTTTAAATTGTTGAAAGTGATGTTGCAATTCTGCAACAGTGGGCTTTACAGGGTTATATATATATATATATATATATATATATATATATATATATATATATTTGTATATGTATACCAAGAAAAAGAAAAAAGTTCCAGAAAATTCTAGAAAGTTTTAAAAGTGCTATAACCTGTAACATTTGTTATATGTTTGTTCCAATTGTTCTTTTTTGTCCTTAGAGAATTTTTTTTGTTATTTTTAAGCAAAATGTCATTGATTTATGATACAAGAAATATTTTATTTGAAAAAAGGTCAAAAAGTTATATCACACAATCAGCTTTTCTAACACTTTTCATTCTCATGCCCTTCTTATAGAAAACGATTTACAAAAAGTATTTGGCCACTTATTGTCATATGGACATTTATCAAACCAAGTGGCATCTACCAAGAAATGATGCTCAAGCTTTTCTTCTCTTTTCTAAAACACTTTTCAGTTATTTTTAACCACTTGGTCTGAACTTCATTTTTAGTGGTTGTATGAAGTCAGTTCAGATGGGTGTCAAAGAGAATAACCACAGGTTACATGTTCCACCAATGCTTGACAGTCAGACTTTTGCCTTCATATTAAACATATTTGTTCATTCATATTTTGCAAAGCTAATACACTATTTTGAGAAATGTCTTGATTGAAAACTCTTTGTGCTACATTTATTTAAATGTTACTTGTTTTGATACATTGCAAATATATTGATACATTTTTAAATGTGGTTTAAGATCATTTTCACACCTAGTTTATTTGAGCGCTCCAAGTGCTCTCGCCTCGGTTAGAAATAATTCATAGGTCAACACAAATGTTTGAGCACCCCAAGCAAACAACACCCACATTAAAATAATGTGGTCTGAATATGGTTTGTTTTTGTGTCATTTTAGGGGGAACTGATATCATCTATTGTGTTGACTTATGAATTATTTCTAACTGAGGCGAGAGCACTTGGAGCACTCAAATAAACTAGATGTGTTACGAACTGTACCAACAAACATTTGATCGTAACACAGAGAGCGTCACTTGGTAACGTGTGTTGCCCGGAGTCCGGTCTCCTGCTCCCACAAACACACCACAGTGTCACAGGTTGAACCAGAGAGGAAATGTTTATTTCTTAAATTAAGGTTAAGTTCTCTTTGATGTAGGAAAAAAAGGTGGCTTGGAGTCAGTGGGTTTTGGTCGGCCAAAACAATAAACAAAAGAGGGTTGTTCTGCCTAATTTTAGAGGTCTTCCCTGGAAAAGATAACAAAACAAAACAAAACACATAAGTCTTACCTCCCTTCTTAACAGTAAACAGGAGAAAAGGGTAATTAAACAAAAAGGGCCTCCCACTTCTTACAAACAGTCTGCTTTAAAAGGGGAAAAGGGCAACTGAACATTTACCGGCCTATCGCTAACAACTTGTGCTCCACGCGAGGAGGATTTAAAGGCTAATCCAGCAATGACACCCACACCTGGCTAGAAGCACGCTCACACGCGTGTAACAATGCCGAGGAAGCAGGACAGAGAACTCGTCGAGCCGACTTCCCTCAAAGCTTATATGCACAGCAGATGAATTTCAGCTCTGCCCACGAAAACAGCTGCACCTGGTCCAACTTTGCTCCACACAATATATGAGTAAAACTCAATAGTGACGTTCAGACACATAAAAGGTGTGAAAATGATCTTAGGCCTACATTTAAAAATATATAATTAAATCTGCAATATATTGAAGTTTACTGTTGTGATTCGACTGAGTCCTTTTTTTAAAGTCCATTTACATTGTGAACATCAAAAGCATTCAGGTCACTTGCAGGTGCTTCTCTTTCTGGTTCACTTTACTGAACTGGGTTTGATTCATTTAATCTGTGCTGTATAAAAAACACTCTCCCCCGGTTTCATAGACAAGGCTTAACATTGTCCCAGTCTAAAATGCATGTTTGAGCTGTTTGAACTAAAAGCAACTTGCACCAACATATCTGAAAAATATGTCATTGTTTTGTCTCAAGATGCATATGTGATTTTCTAAGGCACGTTTATAAAAGTTACTTAATTGAAATAAGGGCTAATTCTGGCTTAATCTAAGCTCTGTCTGTGAAACCAGTGTCTAAGTGTCCAAATACTTTTTGCAGCCCACTGTAAAGTCACATTTGATGGTGTCTAAGTCAAACAGGAAGTGATGTTGTGTCTCAAACACTTTGACCTAATTTGGTTTTGACTTCTGTAGCTTGTTTTGTTCCAGTGAAGAACCGTGTGTGTGAAATGTTACAGTTTTTTACGATTGCTTACACACTAAAATTAAAATTTTCCCACAATTAGCAAAACCTTACACTCAAGGAGCAAAACACAAAGCTAGATCTGCACAACTATAAGCACATTCTCAGCCTCACACTTTTTGCAAAACACTACACACATTGTTTTGCACAACACTAAACACACTTCTCTACATTAGACACAGAAATCTAACATAATGTCACTTCTTTGGTGGTAACATCCCAATGTATGTTGCAATCACACAGAATGGGGTCCTCCACCTGCATGCCAACTTAGGGTCTTACAACACGGCCCACATATTCACATTTTAGACAGACTGCAAAAAATTGTCACAGCAGAAGACCAAATGGATGCAGAGCAGATGAGATACATTGTCATATGGGACAATGTAAATTTCCACCTATCTGCCCTGGTCAAAAAACTGGTTTCTAGCATCCACAATTTTCACTCCAATACATCCCACCATACGGTCCCTTCCTTAAACCCATTGAGGAGTTTTTTGTTTGTTTTTTTTGTTTGTTTGTTTGTTTGTTTTTTTGGCATGGAAGGTTTACAATCTCCAGCCCTGTGTCAGGATATGCCTCATTCAAGCCATGGAGAAGGCCTGACCGAACTGATGCAGGATCTGTGCAAGGATGGATTCACCTTTCAAGAAGATTCTTCCCTCGCTGTCTTGCGTGAAAGGACATCGCCTGAGATGTGGATGAAGCGCTATGGCCAGATCCAGCTAGGCCAAGAGATGATGCTTTGGTGTTTTGTCTCCACAAATATTTTTGTTTGTGTAATATATTATATTTAGAATATGTTCTAATTTTCAGTGCAAAATATAACCTTTGGAAAGGCATTGATGTATTGAATGGTTTTACAATGTGGTGAGAAATAAATATTTTCATAAATGTGCAGTACTGATCTTGTGTTTATATATATATATATATATATATATATATATATATATATATATATATATATATTCATGTACTTTACTCTAACAATATCTCTGAAAAAATCAAACCCAGACTATATAATTAGAAAAGTATAAAAGTTACAAGTGTTTAAGATTGAGCACAGCAGTGTGTAAATGAATCAAACAGAATCAGAATGTATGAACCATGTGTGTTCCTTACGGTGTCAAAGTTGGGTTTTGTTAAATTAATTTAAAGTTTTGAATGAAGTGTTTCATTTTGCAAATGATCTGAAGTGTTGTGCTACTTTGTTGTAGGGTTGTGTTAATTGTGTGTAGTGTTTTGACAAACCGGGCCCTGTTTTCAAAATTGTGCTTAAGCAATCGTAAAAAACTGTAATCACATTAATGTTAATATTTGCTTTTAACATGTATGTAATTCATTTATATACATTTTTATAGTATCTTTCATTATATAAAATTGATAAATAGAAATAGAAAAGCAAAATACAAGAAAAGGGAGCAAAACGCATAAACTTCAGAAACAAACAAAACAAGCGAAGGACTACATTGCAGAAGCACTACTGAAAACCACAGTCTGACATTGCATTATTGATGAGAATAACATCAATGTTGTGAAGCTCAGTGGTTCAAACTGCTTCTCTGTTGTTGAGCATCAGTGAATCATTAGTGAATTGACTCTCGTATCAGTTCACGAGTCCTGTGATGTCAATGTGCGTGATGATTTTAAATGCTGGAGAATAAATCCGTTCTCACCTGATGAGCATCAGAACAGAAAAACACTTTCAGTTCATGTAGAATAAACTCTAGACATGTTTCAGTGTGTGATTTACATTGTGTTGAATGAATGGAAATGCTTCATATCTGTGTTTCCTCTGCTTTTAGTGCTGATGTCCTTCATCCACTCTGAGCTCAATCAACATGCTGGAGATACTGTGCAGTACTACAGTAAATTTAGATTTTTTTTTTAAACTAATGTGAATTGTGTTATAGTTGTTTATTTGTCTACTTGGATACATCAAGACCCCACAATTGTTCTTCCTCTTTGCTGATGTTTTATGTCCATGTTTTGCACATTTCACAGAATCATCTGACTGTGGTTCCTTATGCTGCAAAAACATTACAGATTCAATCTGATATCAAATCAATCAAACAGTCTTGCAGTTGTAAAGTAGTTCAGTCAGACATTGATTTCAAAAGATCATAATCCACTATAAAACAGAAATGAGTTTTGCAGAGAGAGATTTGCTGAGGTGCTGCAGTTGTAATGTTCACTGTAATCAATGACTGTGTGTCATTAAGATCTTGTGCACCAACTATGCTTAGCTTTATTCATTCAGTATGGTTTGGTTTGAAGGGCTGGGAGAGATAAAGGCTTGAGAACAGACAGCTAGAAGTTCCTGTCAGACCTTTTAAAACATTCTGACTGTAAACAGCACCATCTACTGGACAGAACAGTTAGAAAAATAATACTAAGGACTGACTGGATAAATATATCAGTTTCATTTAGTTTTTACCAATACTTGCATACATTTTTAATGTAATTATTACAATTTACATGCAAACTACATTTTTAATTTAATAGTGTTTTTTCTCATAAGGAAGTTTTGAGTTCATGATAGTGATCCTGATAATGCAATGGTTTTCAATATTTACTTCTATGTTTCTCAGTGAAACCTGTAGTGAAGGTGACGCCAGATCAGCGTGTGTTCAGAGGAGAGACAGTCACTCTCACATGTGACATACAGGGAGGAGGAAACATTCAGTGGGCATACAGCTGGTTTAAAGATAGAAACCCTTTAAATCCATACACAACAACAGCTTCAGAGTTCAGTTTCACAGCTGAAGTGTCTTACAGTGGTGAATACAGCTGTAGAGGAGTGAGATCAGACTCACAGACAGACATCAGTGCTGCTGTTACACTGACTGTATCAGGTGAGTGTTCATAATCAGATCTGTTTAATGTTCATTTAAAATTAATATTTCAATACTTATTCGCATCTGTTGTTATAAGAGGACTGAAGAAATCCATTTTAGTCATTATTCTGTCACTGCACACATCTTAAGTGTGTTGTGTGTTTTGTGGAGGTTCTAGTTTACTATAAAATCATGTAAATTGTGATTTTGCAGTGTTATGGGAGTCTCCATCTTTGATATTTACTTTAGTCACTGTCACTATGGAGAACGGTTATAGTCACAGCTGAGAATAGAAAAGGACTTGAGTGAGAGAGTTCAATACAGATGAGTTTTGTACTGTAGTCAGAGAGAATGACGTGACTTACAGATAATTAGTGTTGTAGTCAAAACGGTAACACTTTAGAATACTGATCCTTCATTAATGAATAACTACACAGGAACAAATGAGTAATGCCTTATTAACACTCTAGTAACTACTATTAACTAACAAGTAACTCTGATGAATGAATTAGTAATAGTACTCAGTTAAAGGTGGTAGTTCACTATTAGCTAATCGGTAACTGTGTTTTCATACCTCCCAGAGAACTACTACGAACTACTATATACATGTGCGTAATTAACATGAATAATGAATAATGTATAATTAATTCTAGAGTAAAGGCCTTGGTAACCCACTAATAATGACTGAAGTGTTACCAAATACTTAAGAAGGAATTACTAATTATTTGGATCAGTATTCTAAAGTGAAAAGCATGACAACTCTCTAGTAACTACACTCTCAGAAATAAAGGTACAGAAAAGACCAAAAAAAGGTACAAATGCTCGTCGCTGGGCAGTACCCCCAAGGGGAACAAACTTGTACCATATTAATGGGTACAAAGAAGTACCCCTACAGTTTGTGCCTTTTAGGTACAAATATGTACCTTTGAGGGTACAAATGGCTCATCGCTGGGGTGGTACCCCCGAGGTACAGCAATGGTACCCTTTTATATTGTACCTTTTGAGAGACAATTTGGTACCTTAGCAATACATTTGTACCTTAATCCACTGGTACAAAAATGTACCCCATTAGATGGTACCAATTTGTTCTCGTTAGGGGTACCACCCCAGCGACGATGCCATTGTACCTATAAAGTGGCAAAAATGTCCTTGATAAATAGAAAAGAATGAGAGCAAAAGAAAGCAATATTTTGTTTTCCCACAATCAATGATTTAAAAGAAGTTAAACTGTACAAATTAAAATACTGGAAAGAGAATAACGACCGCACACCACAATCTTCGTTTGCAATAAACTTTAATAAACAAAGTTTTTCACATTTAAACAACTTTAATAGAGAATCACTTTATGAATGCATTACTTACTGCAGTGTAAGAACATAACATAAGATAACATAACGCTTTATATTGACTAAAAGCTACTGTGAGTGTTCATTGTATGCTTAAAGGATTAGTTCACCCCAAAAAGAAAATTTCCTAATAATTTACTCACCCAATGCCATCCAAGATATCCATGTCTTTCTTTCCTCAGTGGGAGAGAAATTTTGTTTTTTGAGGAAAACATTTCTGGATTTTTCTTCTAACAATGGAGTTCATTGGTTACCATCGTTTTTAAGTCCAAATCAATGCAGTTTTAAAAGTCTTTGAAGTGTTTAAATGGGCTGTACGCAATCACAGCTGAAGAAGAGGTTGTTTTCTAGCGAAACGATGTCAGTTTTAAAAAGAGAATGTGGTGTTTCAATATTAGATGCTCCAGTCTTAGAAAGAAAAGACCAAACTAATCTGTGGTGGACAGGACAAGTTTCACACCTAGAATATATTGTCCACAGCACATCAGGCCCTCATCCACAGGAATGGTTACTCTGTCAATCCTCGTAATGATGTACTGTCATGTTGTGCTCTTCAAACTTCCAATGTAGATCGGCTGTGGTCTGGTCTTTGATGCGGTCTCAAAACTGCTGCAGAGGGATGCAATAGTGGCTCCACGCTAAGAGTTAAGGGAAAAAATAAATACATTTTAGGAGTTTATAATGCATCAAGACATCATTACAAAAATAACGGTCCATGTAAAACTTACCGGTACAAAATTAAATTGAAAGAAATGAAATTTCAGATTTAACATTGCATCGACTTCCAGGCAACGGTGGCAGAAGATATGCAAGAACAACCATCATTGTGTAGCACTTTTTAATCTGAAAATTAATGAAAACAGATTAGAGATGCAACAAATGTTTAAGTGTAGGATTAAGAGTAGGGCTGCACGATTAATCGCATGCGATTGTCACGCGCATTTCGTCAGTAAAGCCGGTTCCCTGATTACCGCTAAATCGCCATCACCTGCTTTCAAATGGAGCGGCATTTAATAGACAGAGCCGTAGTTCACTGACAAGCCACACAATATCGCGTTCATTATCGAAGGCGATTCATCTGCGATATGAACGCGATATTGCGTGGCTTGTCAGTGATCTACGGTTCTGTCTATTAAATGCCGCTTCATTTGAAAGCAGGTGATGGCGATTTAGCAGTAATCAGGGAACCGGTTTTACTGACGAAATGCGCGTGACAATCGCATGCAATTAATCGTGCGGCCCTAATTAAGAGCAGCCTATGGGCCTAGGGTTGTTGTGATAACCACAATATTACAATACTGACAAGCCAGCCACAGAGGATGGCAACCATGAAGTTTATTTTATTTATTTTTTTAAGACTAAACTGTCCACATTTTACACTCAATGCATGTGTTTTTAAGGTTAAATAAGTTAGTAAGGGTGAAGAGGTTTTTTTTTTTTTCATTAAGACTTGAATGTGTACCATTACCATTATTATGTATTTACAGCAGCTCCATAGATTTGCACTAAAGAAACCTAAACAGTCAGAGATCAACATGTGCAATTACCTGCATCTGTCCTCCTTCACGTCAAGTCATATTAATGAATATTTGTTATGATAAATTAAACAAGAGATGTGCGTGTAAGTAAAGACTTCACACTTACATAGTATCTGCTTGGTCTTCCATCCCCTCTAAAAGAGAAAATTACTCCTTTCCAGGGTAGAATCAGCTTTCAACTCCTCAGTCTTTCCATCTGTTACTTATCCAAAAGAGGAAACATTTTCAAAATATATCAGTATCAGCAAATATATCAACTTTTGCATTGTCTATTAAAATATCTTAAAGGGATATTACACCAAAAAATGAAAATGTTATTGTTACTCCCCCTCATTTTCCAAACCTGTGCGAGTTTCTTTCTTCTGCTGAACATAAAATATATTTTTAATGAATGCTGGTAACCAGACAGTTGACGGTAGCCTGTGACTTACATAGTTGGGAAAAAAATATATAAAAATACTATAAGTCAATGGATAGCATCAAGTGTCCTGTTACCAACATTCTTCAGAACGTCTTCTTGTGTGTTCAACAGAAGAAACTCACACAGGTTTGTAACAGTATGAGGGTGAGTAGAATTATTTTTTTATAACTTTATGTAAAAGAAGAAAATAAGTAAAGACTGAAATGCAATGAGACCTACACACACAGCATATCTGAGCAGCATTAGTACTCAAGCCATTGTGGGAGTCCCCTTAGATGTTCATCTTCACTGCTGATTAAATCAAAGAACAAAAAATTTAAGAACAAAGTATTGATCTCAACAAAATACATTCATTTCTAATATCTATCAAACAGTCAGATGATGTTGTAAGCTGCATGTTAATAAGTTATATCATGAGAAATTTAGAGGCCAGCTGACAACAACCAAGGCATAAGATAGATTGACAGACAGAACATAGATTGCAAATTATATTGCCTAAAAAAGTCATCTAAAATATCCTCACATTAAAAATACATTTACTATACAAAAAACAAAATACGTTACCTGGATTTGACGGCACTCTCCAGCATTTGTGGTAGGGCTCCTGTGCTTGACGTGAAATCGGTAAAACCTTCATCTCTGTCAACATCAAATCAAATTCTTGACAACGTCCTTGAAGAAAATTCATACCGTAGAAAGTAATGCGATGAGAACAGACAACATTTCACTCGGTCAACCGCAAAACACATCACAGGAGCACTGTGAACGTACCTGATGCAGCAAAGCAAACGCTCCACGTTAAATCCTTCACTTATAATGCACTCTTTTAGTTGTTTATAATGATCTGGTGTGCTGGGCAGCTTGTCGTGCGCTCTGCCTGGCTAACACTTCACTAACGCTACACTGCTCGACGCACGTCGCCACTCTCCAACTAATTAACAACATATTTGTTAGCTAACTATTTCTATGATCGTTTTTTTCAGCACTACGCATTTTAACAAGTATTATCTACCGTAACTTACGGAACGGTCCAAAGCATCGCGATTCCCCTCAAACCAGGCCGGAGTGAAAAGAGCGCGAGCCGCCGCAGTTTGAAAAGACGAGAGGCGTGACGTGATTGGCCGACAAAAAACAGCCGTTAACATTTCGTGTAATAAATTGAAATATATATATATAATGTATATTTATTTTTATAAATGATTATTCATTATTTATAGAGATTTTTATGTGCTACCATATGAAATATATGTATTGTTTTTATTTTCATAAACACAAACTGCCCGCCCAGGAGATAACACATTTATTGTGTCAATCTGTCCAAGGCATACCACATTTACAAATTATGACAAAGGCTCTATCAGTCTTAGAAAAGGCACGCATAAGTAGCTGCTACCCCAGAGGATTGTGTACCCTGTAACTTGAAAAGTACTTCTTAGTACCCCACAGGAAGTGTACCCTTTGACTTGAATAAGGTACTTTTTTGTACCCTACAGGATGTGTACCCAAAAGGTACTTCTAAGTACCCCATGGGAACACGATAGGACCTTTAATGGTACATTTGTGAATGTTGTACCTTAACTATTACTTTATATGACAATGTACCTTTTCAAAGGGTACATATATGTACCTTTCACCATGCATATTTCATTGTGTACCCCTTTTCTTTGGAAAGGTACTTTTTGGTACTCAGCTGGATACATGTTTGTTCCTTTGCTGGCACATTTGTGAAATTTGTACCTTAAAGTACTTAATTGTACCCTCACTGTACCTTTATTTCTGAGAGTGTACTGTAGTCAGTGTAAACTTTTGAGGTTTTTGTAAAGTATTGGATAGTAATAACTCAAGAGTTACTATATAACTCTAAAGTAACTACTTCTTATTTGGATCAGTATTCTAAAGTGAAGATCATGGTAACCCACTAATTACTTAAGTGTTACCAAATATATCATAAGGAATTACTGTACAAAAACATACAAAAACATCAAAAGTTTACAAAGACTTCAGTAGTTACTAGAGATTTATCATGCTTTTCACTTTAGAATACTGATCCAAATAATTAGTAATTCCTTCTTAAGTATTTAGTAATACTTCAGTCATTACTAGAGGGTTACCAAGGCCTTTACTTTAGAATTAATTATACATTATGCATCATTCATGTTAATTATGAACCTGTATATAGCAGTTCTTAGTAGTTCTCTGGGAGGAATGAAAACACAGTAGTTATTGATTAGTTAATAGTGAACTACCACCTTCAACTGAGCACTATTACTTACTAATTCATTAATCAGAGTTTCTTGTTAGTTAATAGTAGTTACTAGAGTGTTAATAATGCATTATTCATTTGTTCCTGTGTAGTTATTCATTAATGAAGGATCAGTATTCTAAAGTGTTACTGACGTACCTTATAAAACACATCATTGTTCTCTGCCAGCCTCTCCAAATTGTTGACCAAATGCAAATGTGACCGAAGCTGGAAGAATCTATCACGGCACATGGTGTTTTCGAAAAATACCAGTGTCCATCCTGGCTTCCCAGTACATGGAGACTCTTGGCATTTTCATCACGCCCATAGCAAGGTGGAGACCAATGAGGGTTCTGATTTCCCCTGAACTGGTGGGTTTGAAACCTAGTGTGCCACTTTGGATGGCATAGATTTTGGTGGTGTCAGACATCAGATCGAAGAGCGCATCTAGTACATACTGTTTGAAGTATTCGTATGGACTCATGGGATGTCTGTCATAAATCAGATGATTCTGAAAGGAAGTATCGATGATTGTGGTGAATGGCCTATGGTGCCACTTAATCTCATGCTTCCTGGTTATTGTCATCTGCTCATGATCATCTTCCTCTCTTTTCACTGTAATCTCCTTCCTGATCCTCTGTCACTACACTTTCTTCTCAACCTCAGCTGCCACCTCAAGTTCTTCATGCATGCATACATCTCCACTGTCCCTTATCTCTGTCCCTCGTCCAATAACAAAACAATCACATTTATAACTCTTTTTCCATGTTCTCACTCGTGACCTCATATGCATTTTCTGCAATTTACATATTATATAAGGCATAAAACTTTGTACTATACTCTCAACATCTACACTTACTCTCGTTTTCATCTGCCTCATTTCCTGAATCCAAGCAGTCAAGATCGGATAACTCTCCATTTACAAGGTGTTCAAGGAAATCTATGACTTTATACTGTAAAGAAAGATTGTGTGAAAAACAGGTTATATACATAAAACAAATCAATTGTGAAGTCATAGCTTAGCTATGAAATACATATAGGTATTTTGTTTCTTTGCATGAATGAACTGAGTGCTGCCTAATATCTCTTGACTCCTGATGTCCATTGGGATGTACATTAAACTTTGAAAAAATCCTATAACTTAATTAAATGAAATATTTTCAAAATAACTTGAAATATTAACACTTGAAATTGTTAAAATTATGCTGAGAGAAAATGTATTAGGCTAGCATGAATTAACATTTTTCATGAAAATTAGGCACTTACTCCTCCCTCTCTCGAGCTTCAGAGCCATGCTTGTCTTGTCTGATGTCTGAAGCACTCTCAGATCAAGCTAAAAAGTCATTTCTCTATTGTGATTGGATAATCAGCAACCAATCAGTAATAAGCATTATTTATACCATGAAATCAGAGATTTTTTATTGGTTTAGAGCCAGAAATATGTAATGTCCATTCCAATGGACGCCAGGTCTGAAGGGGTTAATACAATGGAGAATGTTATAGTGACGTGATACACAGAAAAATCCTCAGTGTTAAATGAACATTGATGTCTATATGCGTCCAAGAGTGTTAAAGTAACACTAAAGCAACTGCAGTTAATGAGATAATTAAGTGATTCAAGTTTGACTGTATTTCTGTCATTCATCTACAGAAGTACTAACATCTAAGGTTACTAAGGTAAGGTAAGAACATCTAAGGTTTAGATGTTGAAGATTTCATTTAAATGTGTTTGCTTTAGTTGACTTTTGTTAGTTTATTTGTCTTTCATCAGCTGTCATCAGTAATGGTCACACTGAGCTTTGTTCATTCAACACGGGATTTTGCTGTAACATCCAACATTAAGCCATTGTTTAAAACCCTTTCATGCATGGCATCCACTAGAGTGGACAGATATTTGGAAGCCATTTTGAACCATTTAAGTTGTTGTACCATGTCCCAACCACCAAGCAGTGAACCCCCAAAGCATTACAATTCCGTTTAAATATTGTCTTTGTTGTTTTGAGATATTGCATCATGCATTCAAAATAGTGAAGAGAAGAGGAGATGCACCTCAGGAATAAGTGTTAAATCCTTTTATTATTAGATAGACAGGTACAAAACTATTTTTTCAGCTAAATAAGATTTTATCCAGATTTTAATCTTTTTTTTTTTTTTCTGTGACAGAAAATACATCTGTCCACCCCAAACGTTATGTGCCAAAGGGTATATTTTGCCGATTGGGCCTATATTTAGATTCTGCCTTATTTTGTCTGTTTTACTTAAAATTATTACATAATTTACACTTGAATAGTTTTACTAAACAACAATATTAAATAGAATTCATTCAGATTTTATCATTTATTTCAGTGCTTACAGTATTTATTTATTAGGTCATATAAAAGTGTACTTTTTTAAATGAATAATACCTATTTTATTAATAGTTTTATTGGTGGAAGAAGGTAAATCAAATGATACTGGTTTTAATTGTTTTAAATAAAAGTTGGCCATTTTTAAATTAATAAAATTAGTTTTGAGACATAGAATGCCCCCAACCCCCCCCCCCCCCCCCTCTATTGTTGTTGTTATTTTATGTTCTTATGTATATTCACACCATTTCTTCTTTGTAAATGTGGGGGGGGGGGGGGGTGTTCAGACCAAACAAGAAGTTCTGTTGAATCACTTTTTATACCGCTGATGCACGGTGTCCACTGCAGTGGACAGATATGTAACTCCCTCAAAATAAAACAAACAAAAACAAAAATAAAAAAATATTACTTTTTGAATTAATAATTCATGCATGCAAATGCATGAATTAAGCCAAAAAGTTAGTGATCGTTAATTTTTAATACACGTTTGAAGAATGATGTTCAATGAATGTTTTCTGCCACAATTATGAGAATATTCATCAAATACTAATGACAATATACAAATTAACCTTTTACAAATTAACGTGTATAAATAACGTTTTTGTGCTAACCTTTGAGAAGAACATTTGTTCATAACTTTGAGAGAACCTTGCAGGAACGTTAGCCAAATTTATGAGAACGTTCCCTCTTGAGACCAAGATAAGACCAAGACTTTGAGGGGTTGAAACCAAGTCAACCAAGGCTAGATCTGCACACCTCAAATTCATCTAAAAGATCCTTATATACTGCCTGAGAAATGTCTTATATTTAATCAACAAATAATATTAGAATAATAAGACACTATATAGAGCTGTTACCAATAAAATGAAATCACTAACAACAAAATAAATCTTTGCACTGCAGATGTGGCACAGAAGTTGCATCTGAATTTCTGCAAGTATAGTTGCATAAATATTTGTAACTGTAGGTGAGTGGCAGCAAATCACTTAATGCATGAATCACAGAATCATTTATTCAACCTGTTTGTTCAAAGCAGCTGATTCATTCAGTAATGAAACACAGTTGCTCTGAAGCACACAACAGTTCTGCTGTGGATTTGTTTGGAACTTTTTCCTTTGCAGAAATAGCAAAAAACTTCTGTTTAAATGGAAGTCTCTTAAATGTAACTTCTTGTTTATTGAACATTTGTATTAAATCAATGTCATGTTTGCAATACAATCGTGCTCATATGCTACTGGTGAAAAAACAAGAGAAAAACAGAGCAATTATGAAATATGTCATAAAATAAAGTATAAACTGCATAGCTTTTCCAAAACATTAAAAAAAAAAAAAAAAAAAAAAAAAAAAAATCTCTGAAAGAGTTGTTTGACTCACTTTGTTTTTATCATTCTTCACAGATTTACCCACACCTACACTGACTGTGACACCTGACAGATCTGTATTCACTGGAGAGAGAGTCAATCTGAAGTGTGTGATAAACTCTGATCACACTGACTGGAGATATGAGTGGAATAAAGACAGTTCAATGTTACAGGCATCTGAGCGTTACACTGTAAACAGAGACACTCTCAGTATTGTTGAAGCTGTTGAGTCTGATCAGGGTTGGTACACGTGTAAAGGACACATAGATGGAAGATCAGTTTCATCACAATCAAGCTCTGTTTATCTCTCTGTGAAGGGTGAGTTGAACATCATTGTCCTCATGAGCTCTCTGCATGATCATGATCACAAGCAGTCAAGAGTCTTTCACTCTCAGATGTTTCATTCACACTGATGATATGGTTCTCACTCCTCTTTTGAAGGGTTAATTCTGTTTAATTCTCTCACAGATGACATGTTCTTGTTCAAAACAGTTTGAGCAAGACAGAACTGAATGCAGGAGTCTTCAAACCTGTTTTAAAATTTTAAGTATTTAAACACCATCACAAAAACACTGCGCTCCTGCATGTGTGCAGTAAAACAGTGAAACATTAAACAACGCTTAAAAAACTTCCAAAAACATATTTGTTTGTATTTAATTAATTTATTGTTGCCTGCACTTACTGGAAATCTTTGCTGAAATGCAGCTGTGGCTTTGGACAACCAATCTTGTTGTCATTTTTCTCCCTGACTGAGCGTTACAGTCCATCTCTTTTGAGGGCTTGATTCTGTTTAATAGTGGTTCTTATCTATAAGGTAAAGCATATTGTTCTCTTGCAAACTAGTTATTCTTCTTCATCTGATCAAAACTTTGGCGCGCTACTCCTCCCGCACTGTTTGTCATCGACCCATGAATGAGGCGTCAAATTATATGGATTATTGAAGAGAGGTGTGCTGTATCTTTAAAAGCAATCAGGTGTTCACCTGTTGGGCAAAAAATGGGAGAAGAAGTCCCACTTTAGACTTTGCATTATGACAAACTTTAACGGGTCATATCTCAGAGCAAGGATTTCGTAGAAACATGTGGGTTACCACATTTGAAGAGGCTGACAAGGCTCTGTAAGAACATCCCTCACAATGGTGTATAAGTTGTACCCATGAGGCATAAAGAGCCACCCAAAATTGACCATTGACTGTTGACATACTATGGTGAAGGGATGGCCCATGAAACAGAGATTGTGCACACATGTTTTTCCTACTATGGTAAATTGCATAGAAAGTTTATGTTGAACATAACTCTGGATCACAGTGTCATATTTACAAAGGGACATGCTCATTTTGCACAGGCTCAAGCCATGCCCTAGCAACCATTTAGAGCACCCTAGCAACAAGTTTCATAGACTTCCATTCCATCCAATGGAATATCTTTGGATAGAAGTGTTATAGAATCATGAGGATGAGCTTGTTTGACTCGAGGCAGCAAACAGCCAATCACCTTCAACACTTCCTAGCCAATGCCCTAGCAACCACTGATAAGCACCCTAGCAACCCAAAAAGGGGTCTTAGAGGCATCGGGGTTGGTTTATATCACTCATAATGACAAGCAGCCTTGAGTATCATCACTGGCAGCCGCTTCCTAGCAACCAAACAGAGTATCCTAGCAACTGTTCAGCAATACCTGTATCTCTGCATCAGAATATTGTTGAGAGATTGGAGGTTTGGCTCTTTTGAATCATGTTAGCAAACATGACTTCCAACATGCTACACAAACTAGCAGTGAATAGCTACATGCTTATAATGATTAGCTAAGTGTTAAAGCATGCTAAAAACATGCTAAGAACTCTACAAATACTCCATAGTAACCAACTGTGACAACTACCAACAGCCTAGCAACACCATAGAAACCACCCAAAACACCACAGCAACAGTCTAGCAACCACCCAGAACACCGTAGCAACCACCTGGGATACTCTAGCAACAGCATAGCAACTGCCTAGTAACAACTCAGAACACCTTAGCAACTGCATAAGAACACTCTAGCAACTGCCCAGAACACCCCAGCAACCAACTAACAACTCCCTAGCAACCACACAGAACACCATAGCAACTGCCTTACAACTCCCTAGCAACCATCAGAACACCCTATAAGCAGCCAATAAGTAGTGCCATGACATAAATTCATAGCCACGCCCACTGTATAACAAAAATAACAAGCCATATCTCAGCACCAGAATATTGTAGAAACACTTTTTTTTTTTTTTTTTTTTTTTTTGACTCAGACTGGCAAGCAGTCTTTAAATATCACCCCATAAACTGTATAACACACCCTAGAAACCTTTTAGAGTAAGCCAGCAACCGTACAGACATAAATAAACCATATCTCAGCACCAGAACATGGTACAGACATGGTGGTTGTCTCTCCTGCAATCGTACAAACACTGTAGCATCTGTCCAGTGCCAGAAATGTTCATTCTAGCTCTCTGCTTGTGTTCAAAACAATATTTGAAGGAGCAAAACAGAATGAAACTGAATGGAGATCTGAAAATGCATTTTAAAGCTTAAGTATTTTTAACATTAAGTATAATCTTAAAAAAACATAACAGCCAGTGCTGATAAAACAGAGACACAACAGATAAAAATACTTCTGTGTTAATGGTCAATTACACTTCAAATTCATTTAATAACATTAAGTATCTTTTTATTGCTGCTTGGACTTGAAATCTTTGAGTTTTACAAATGCAGCTTTACTTTTCAGATGATCCTGTCATCGTTTTGTCCCTGATTATTAAAGTTTATCAACTGTCAATCACACATTAGAATAAATATTTATTTCAGCCAACCACGATCATCGACCTTCCTCTTTACTTGGCTACTTTACAGAACGAAATAAACATGAATGAAGACCAGAAAATATGTTGCAAGATACAGTATAGCTTACCGAAATCTGTATCACGTCTTAATCAGTTTAATCAGTTGTTGCAAACAATGTCACGTAACAATTATACCTCAGAAAAGCCATTCGTTGACCATAAACTTGATAGTCAGCAAGAAAAATAAAACAAACCATCTAAAACAAATCGAACTGAATTAGAAACTTAATTATGTAAGTATAAGTAATATATCTTTATTATTATAAAATGGACTTAAATTGGGTGCTCGCCTGTAATCAAACGTATGATTTTCATTTTATTCTTTTAACTCGCGCTCTGCTGCCACACTGGAGCGCACTCACCACTAACTGGACAGGGGTGGGAATTACAGTTACAAGTTACATCAGCCTCAGTGTAATATGTCAAAATGCACCCGGCCTTCAGATTTTTCCTGTCATTGCAAAAAAATTTTTCGTCATTGACGAAAATATTCGGTTAAGGCGACCTGCATCCAACACTCAAAGTTTCAACACTAGCTCACCTGAAAATAAACATTCTGTCCTCATTTAATCTTACTCATGTCCTCCAAATCAGTATTTTTTGGAGGTCAGTAGTTTTTCAGTAGTTTTTCAGTAGTTTTTCGTTAGAACATTTTTAATAATGTGCTGATTGCTGTTATAATGGATGAGATTCTGATCTTTCAGAGTTCAAAAAGAAAACAAAAGCACAATAAATGTATCATAAAATAAGTCCAGTGACTTTACGACAGAAATCATGAAGAGAAATTAGTCTCTATCATCCTGTCCAGAGACACAGTTTAGAAACAAAACACGCAGCCTCTGTTTACTGACAGTTTACAAACATCTCTGATCACTGATATTCTGCAGAAAAAGAAAGGGGAAAAATGCTGTCATTGTGAAAACTCTGCACATTATGACCAGAAAGAGAGAGAAAGTTCAGACTGTCCAGTTATTTCACAGACATACTGGATCATTTTACTGAGTATTATAGAAGAAAATAAACTTCAGATGTTCGAAGAAAAAAGAAATCACTCATCAAAGACAAAGGAGCAGGTGAACTAGTCATTACCTTTACTGGTGGAAATAAAATCAGTTTATACAGAATCTACAAGATTTTAAAGTTCTCAAGTGGAATTTGCATAATACCATTTAGTTGATAAAAAACAAAATATTAACACATTTGTTTTTCTTGTCAGATTTACCCACATCTACACTGACTGTGACACCAGACATATCTGTATTCACTGGAGAGAGAGTCAATCTGAAGTGTGTGATAGAGACTTACAGATCCTGGATCTGGAGAAATTACCAGATAAATGACTGGAGAGACTGGACACATGAGTGGAGATATGAGTGGTATAAAGGCATCAGATCCAGTGTGAAGTTACAGATGTCTGTGCGTTACACTGTAAACAGAGACACTCTCAGTATTGTTGGAGCTGTTACATCTGATCAGGATCAGTACTGGTGTAGAGGACTGAGAGATGGAAGACCAAACACATCACAATCAAGCTCTGCTGTTTCTCTCTCTGTGAAGGGTGAGTTGAACATCATTGTCCTTCTAAACTCACTCTACTATGAACACATATCCAGTCGAGAGACTGTGGTTTTGAATGGAAAACTATTTTAGCATATTATACTGTATTATACCTATTTTTAACATGTATTATACCTATTTTTAACATATTATGCCACAATAAATGATTCAAACTGTCACATGACCTCATCACATTAAAATTTAATTTGGCACTATTTTTACTTGATTAAATTATATAAATATTGTACAACCTGTTGTTTGAAAATAAAAGAATAAATATGCAGACTAGATATGAATATCAGTGTTTCATTTAGTTTTTACAAATAATTACAAACATTTTTGATGTATAAAATGTCTTGCATAGAAAACAGATGTTTTGTCTGTATTATGTGCACATTGAAGCTCCAACAGCAATATTATTTTGCTGATAATTTCAGCCTTATATATGTGTGCAATATAAAGTGTTTTAGGAGAAATGTAAGGTTCAAGTCTGAAAACCACAATTAACTTCAGCGTTCAAACTAGAGTACCTCAGGGATGATGTGTTTTTGTATGCAAAACCCCGAAGCGAGTTAGCATCGCCCCGAAGTCAGTGGATTTTTGCTAAATCGCCTGAAATAAGGTCTGTGGTTAACAAAGCCTCTAAATATTTTCACGTTTTGATCTGACATAAAACACACCAGTTATAAACTGCTTGTGATTTTTTTAAAAACATTTATTGTGTTTTAAAAAAACAGCGGTTTCTAAAAAGTTGCTAAAAGGGACTACTTCTTTTGGCAGGGACTTTAGACGTCATGACAAACAGGACATTTGGACAGAATTCCTCATGAAAAAGTGGATAAGTATTTGTACACAGCGCAGATCATACTCAGCGAGCATGTTTTTTTTTTAAATAAAGCTGGGGCCGTATTCACAAAACATCTTAAGGCTAAAAGTAGCTCCTAACTTGCCAATTTAGGAGAAACTCTTAAAAATAATGGGCGTGTCAGTCCTAATTTTAGGACTCCTAAATTTTTGCTCTAAGAGTATTTCACAAAGCATTTTAGCGCTAAAACTAGCTCCTAAGTCTGTGAAACGTTAGGAGTAGTCAAGAGGACTCCTAAATCACTACCCCGCTAGAAATTTTACGTTCCCAGAACATTCTCAGGACGTCCCCACTGGTGTTGAGTAACGTTCCCATTATGTTCACAGATGGTCACGATGTGGAGTTCTTTTAAGTTTTGGGGGACATTATTTGGTGGACCTTCAGGGAACATTCAAGACATTCTCTGAACGTTTAGGGAACCATACTTTATTTGGAAATGTTCTCAGAACGTCCCCGCTGCCCTTTTCAAAAACTTGACTAATAAAAGTGGCTGTTCAAACAAAAACTATTTTCACTTAAAGCTCTATACAGGTATTTTCATAATTAATATTTTGAAACCTTTTCTTTAAAATGCAAATCTCTTGCATTAAGTCATTAGCTGACAAAAACACACACATGAGCTAAATGTAACTGCTGTATCACTGCATCAGTAACTACACAGTTACTGTCTTTAAATAAAACAACATGCAGCAGAACATCAGTGCTTCTGGATCATCACTGACTGAAGCACAGGAGCTACCCTTCAGCACAATGGTGACACATAAAAAACAGATAACACAAACAACATTAAACAATAACAGGGGCTGTATTCACAAAACATTTTATCTTACCACTAAGAGTTCTCCTAAATAGCAGTAAAAGTTCTTAGCTAAGAGTTTTCTCTTAAAACCTATTCACAAAGCTGCTGAGACCAACTTTTACTAAGGAATAGACTGAAGTCTTAAGCTAAGAGTAAGGGCGGGGTTGACCTCGTTGCTATGGAGTATACACACAGTGATTGGCTGATGGTGGAGGAGTCAGCGATTTAATCATAGAAATATTGTAGAATGAGGTGTCATGTTTCCATATTAAAATAAAGGTTTAAAAATACAAATGTTGCCCTATTCAAATAAATGTTTTTTTAATAAAAATGTTCCCACAGTCAAAATAAAATGTTGACATATTTTTGCCATAAAGGTTTTAAAATGTAGGCTAAGTGTCACTAATTAAACTATCCAGTTAATTGTCCACCTCTTGGATGTCTGCATCTCAAGAGAATGCAGAATTCAACCGACAAATTATGTTTTATAAACAAAGTTTGGGAGAAACACATTCAAACGGTCTTTCTAATCAGCACGAGAAGAGGAATAAATACACAGATGAGATTATATATATATATATATATATATATATATATATATATATATATATATTTATTTTTTTTTTTTTTGCTCTATTCAATTATTTGTAAGTGTGAACCCATGTAAACCACTGCCACAGGTAATCAGACAATATTTATTTATTTATTTATTTGTTAAAGATTAATTTTTGGCATCTCATCATTGATTCAAATCTATAAATTAAATTTTTTTTATTGCATTGCATTTTATTGCATTTATGAAGAAAATGTTCAGCACCTAAGGCTCTATCCTCTATTCCCTCAATGGTTTTCAGTGTCTTTGTGTGGATTAGGACTGATTGTGATTTGGTCTTAGTGACTTAGGAGTCCTCTTGACTACTCCTAACGTTTCACAGATTTAGGAGCTAGTTTTAGCGCTAAAATGCTTTGTGAAATACTCTTAGAGCAAAAATTTAGGACTCCTAAAATTAGGACTGACACGGCCATTATTTTTAAGAGTTTCTCCTAAATCGGCAATTTGGGAGCTACTTTTAGCCTTAAGATGTTTTGTGAATACGGCCCCTGATCTCTCTAGATCTCTGCATCTTCACTTATTACAAACCAAATTTTACAGAACATTTGGGACATAAAACGTCCTCTTTTGGTTATGAAAGAGCTGCAGTTCAAGGTTCATTATATGATTTTAGGGGGACGTTCCAATTTGGTTTATTTTATGGTCACATAAGAACGTTACAATGAGGATATTTAGGACATTAAACTGAACATTGCTACATGGTCATCTAATAACGTTCTTGATATGAGTTTAGGGGAACGTTCTATTTTGGTTATTTTATGGTCGCGCAAGAACGTTACAAAGAGGACATTTGGGAAGTTAACAGAACGTCCTATAGTGATAGTCCCCTAAACATTCCCAGAACATCCTGAATGTTCCCTGAAGATCCACCAAATAACGTTCCCCAAACCTTAAAAGAACTCCACATCGTGACCATCTCTAAACGTTCTGGGAACGTTACTAGACAATGTTCTTAATACCAGTGGACGTTCTGAGAATGTTCTGGGAACGTAAAATTTTTAGCAGGACAACCTCCCACATAGAAGGCAACGTTCTCAGGACCTTGCGCAACGTTCCCTAAAAGTTCCCAAAAGGTGATGAAAATTCTGAACCTTTACAGAACATTCGGGACGTTCCTTAAACGTCTTCTTTTGGTAACGAAAGTGCTGCAGTTCAAGGTTCCTTATATGACTTTAGGGGGACGTTCTCTTTTGGTTATTCTATGGTCAAAAAAGAACGTTACACTGTAAAATGTAATTAGTTGAGTTTACTTAGAAAGCTTAATTAAACTGTTGGGTTTACATAAAAAACTTAAGGAAACCGATTGCCTTAAATTTAGCAAGTAAGTTAACTCATTATTTTGAATTGATAAAACTAGCTACCACACAGTACAGAGTACTTAGAAATCTTGAGGATTCACTGTAAAATGTAATTAGTTGAGTTTACTTAGAAAGCTTAATTAAACTGTTGGGTTTAGCTACCACACAGTACAGAGTACTTAGAAATCTTGAGGATTGGTAATTCAATTTTACAAATTGAGTACTTAGTTCAGTCATGTTAAAAATCTTGTTCACATTATGTAGAAACTGCCTTAAATTTCTCAAGCATTTTTTACTCAAAGTTGCAACAATGGACCATACATTTATTTGTATTTATTAAACTGGAGATACTGTTGAAAATAATAAAGTTTGATGTCACCATCATGGTGGAAAGTGTTTGCTTTAGTTGGGCTCTTGACCTTGACTTTTAACATTAGTGTTTCTCTGGCTGTTGTAACTCAGTGTTTGTAAGACACAGCTGTTATGGTGAAAAAAGCCAAAAGAAATACTGGGATTGATCTATTGCATCTTTCCTGATGATATCATTGAATACCCACAGGTTTAATCCTGAGGTTTATACTTAATCAAAAGTGTGGTTTGTCATTAAAAACAAATAAGTATTTTTTTAATAATATTAAGTATTTATCTAATAATAAAACTATAGCAAGAGACGGAGCACTGTTGAAATCATATTTTTAATATGTTAGTCAAAAAACATTTTGGACTATATAGACACACGGAGATATCAAGAATCAGTGGTACAGATCCAACAGATCAATCCCAGTATTTCTTTTGGCTTTTTTCACCATAACAGCTGTGTCTTACAAAGACTGAGTTATGACAGCCAGAGAAACACTAATGTTAAAAGTCAAGGTCAAGAGCCCAACTAAAGCAAACACTTTCCACCATGATGGTGACATCAAACTTTATTATTTTCAACAGTATCTCCAGTTTAATAAATACAAATAAATGTATGGTCCATTGTTGCAACTTTGAGTAAAAAATGCTTGAGAAATTTAAGACAGTTTCTACATAATGTGAACAAGATTTTTAACATGACTGAACTAAGTACTCAATTTGTAAAATTGAATTACCAATCCTCAAGATTTCTAAGTACTCTGTACTGTGTGGTAGCTAAACCCAACAGTTTAATTAAGCTTTCTAAGTAAACTCAACTAATTACATTTTACAGTGAATCCTCAAGATTTCTAAGTACTCTGTACTGTGTGGTAGCTAGTTTTATCAATTCAAAATGATGAGTTAACTTACTTGCTAAATTTAAGGCAATCGGTTTCCGTAAGTTTATTTTATGTAAACCCAACAGTTTAATTAAGCTTTCTAAGTAAACTACACTAATTACAAAAAAATTACATTTTACAGTGTACAAATAGGAGATTTGGGACATTAACAGAATGTTCCCACATGGTCCTCTGTTGGTCATTTAATTACGTTCCCGATATGACTTCAGGGGGACGTTCTATTTTGGTTATTTTATGGTCATGCAAGAACGATGTGGAGTTCTTTTAAGGTTTGGGGAACGTTATTTGGTGGACCTTTAGGGAACATTCAGGACGTGTTTAGGGGACTATCACTATAGGACGTTCTGTTAACTTCCCAAATGTCCTCTTTGTAACGTTCTCGTGCGACCATAAAATAACCAAAATAAAATGTTCCCCTAAACTCATATCGGGAGCGTTATTAAATGACCAACAAAAAACCATGTAGCAACGTTCAGTTAATGTCCTAAATACCTAAATACCTAATATATATTGTAACGTTCTTGTGTGAGCATAAAATTAACCAAATTGGAACGTCCCCCTAAAATCATATAAGGAACCTTAAACTGCAGCACTTTCATTACCAAAAGAGGACGTTTTATGTCCCAAATGTTCTGTAAAGTTTTAGAATTTTTGTCACCTTTAGAGAACTTTTAGACAAAGTTGCACAAGGTCAAGAGAATGTCGCCGGCTGTGTGGGTGTTTTATACAAAATAATAAAGTTTGAAGTCACCGTTATAGAGAAGAGCATTTGCTTTAGATGGGCTCTTGATTCTTGACATTTTTAACATTTGATTTTCTTTGGCTGCTTTAACTGTGTTCTCAAAACACATTAGTTATAGCAAAAGAAAGCAGGAGAAAGTCTGATCAGATGAATTTGGTTGTTTTGTGCTGGTGATGCAATCATCATGGAGTGTCCTGATTCATTGATCATCACCAAAATCTAAACTGAGTGTATTAAATTGCATTTTTGCATTAATTAAAGGTGTTTTTACCCCCTTTTTTATAGGTTTTTTATACATTATGCAGAGTTTTGAGCAGTGCCTTTTAGACTCACACAGACATCATGAATCAGCGTATGATCCTCAGCGATGGTGACACTAAAATATCTTTTTTGTAGCTTGTTTTGTGATGTTCAGTGTTTATCTGAAAATTTTGTCACCATTGTTGAGGATCATATGCAGAATCTTGATGTCTGTGTGAATCTACATGATACTGTCTGAATAATTTCTGCATAAGGATAAAAACTTTCATAATCTCAAAGTAGGACAGGTTCTCCTGCATTATGTCTAGATGAATGATCACACAATATTCAATGATTTGTGAACAAGACCACTGTATGACTTTATGTCATCATCAATAATCCAAACCAATTTGATCAGACTTTAATTTTCTCACAATTTTTTATTGTACAAAATGCTTTAGAAAAACACAGTTACAACAATTGGAGAAAAACTAAAGTCAAATTGTCAAGGGTCAGGAGCCCAACTAAAACAAGCGCTTACCTCCATAACGGTGACATTTATAAATTTTGATAAAACATCTACACCTCATTAAGAAGATGTGTATGAAAGAAACAAAGAAACAAAAACTTTTATTAGTCAATTTAGCTCTAATTTTCAATTCATGTTTTTGAAAAGGGCAGCAGGGACGTTCTGAGAACATTTCTAAATAAAGTGTGGTTCCCTAAACGTTCAGAGAACGTCTTGAATGTTCCCTGAAGGTCCGCCAAATAACGTCCCCCAAACCTTTAAAGAACTCCACATCGTGACCGTCTCTGAACATAATGGGAACGTTACTCAACACCAGTGGGGACGTTCTGAGAATGTTCTGGGAACGTAAAATTTCTAGCGGGGTAACCTGTCACCTAGTAACGTTCCCAGAACGTTCAGAGACGGTCACGATGTGGAGTTCTTTTAAGGTTTGGGGAAAGTTATTTGGTGGACCTTCAGGGAACATTCAGGACGTTCTGGGAATGTTGAGGGGACTATCACTATAGGACGTTTATGGAGTCAAATTAATGCCTTAAAGTTTTGCACAAAAATAAAGTTTTGCAAAACAAAAAAAAGAATTGAGCAATAAAAAAATGTTTTGCAAACAAAAATAAAGAATTGCAAAGGAAAAATAAAGTATTGAGCAGAAAAAAAATAAGTTTTGCAAGCAAAAATAATAAATTGCAAAATAAAATAACGTAGTGCAAAAATAAAAATATAATCAATTACAAAAATCAATGACAGCTGTAATCCTATTTTATCTTTGCCACATATTTTTCATGCTCAAACCTACTAAATCATTTGCAACGCTCATTTTATTCTGCGTTTCAGTCAAGCGTGCGCTCACGATACCGGCTTTCGTTTGCGCTGCACTGTTCTGTGCGGTTCTCTTTATGGCACTGGTTTGACGTGGGGGTGGAGTCAAGAAACGGGGGCACGCCCCGCGAAACACGTCATCGGCAGGAGACGCAGATCGCAACAGAACAGATCAAGCATAGAGACAGAGCGCATTTATCATAATCTGAAAACCATGCCCACCGGGGGAAAAACAATCCAACCGTCTCCATTGACTTTGTAATGCATGAGGCTGCCTCCTTGTCTTTTCTGACTCATTAGAAAAAAACAGAACAATGCCTAAAAGCTGCTGTGTGACAAGGTGTACAGCTAACAAGCTAAAAAACCCAGAAATAAGTTTTTATAAGCTGTCGACCCCAAAAAACGAATGTTTAAGGACACAAAAGTGGATACAGGCAGTGAGACAGAGCACAACAGGTCATATTACTATAAGAAATGCATTGGAGGGGGTCGTAATTGGCGACAACATATGCTAAACAAACCAACAAAAACAAACCATTCATTATTTTTAACCATGTCAAAGAATTATTTCACCTGTCGCTGATTACGTTCCCCTCCAATGCATTTCGCGGGGGCGTGCCCCCGTTTCTTGACTCCACCCCACGTCAATCCAGTGCCATAAAGAGATCCGCACAGAAAAGTGCAGCGCAAAAGAAAACCGGTATCGTGAGCGCACGCTTGACTGAAACGCAGAATAAAATGAGCGTTGCAAATGATTTAGTAGGTTTGAGCATGAAAAATATGTGGCAAAGATAAAATAGGATTACAGCTGTCATTGATTTTTGTAATTGATTATATTTTTATTTTTGCACTACTTTATTTTATTTTGCAATTTATTATTTTTGTTTGCAAAACTTATTTTTTTCTGCTCAATACTTTATTTTTCCTTTGCAATTCTTTATTTTTGTTTGCAAAACATTTTTTTATTGCTCAATTCTTTTTTGTGTTTTGCAAAACTTTATTTTTGTGCAAAACTTTAAGGCATTAATTTGACTCCATAGACGTTCTGTTAACTTCCCAAATGTCCTCTTTGTAACATTCATGCATGACCATAAAATAACCAAAATGGAACGTTATTAAATGATCAACAGAGGACCGTGTGGGAACGTTCTGTTAATGTCCCAAATATTCTCTTTGTAACGTTCTTTTTTTGACCATAAAATAACCAAAATGGAACGTCCCCCTAAAGTCATATAAGGAACCTTGAACTGCAGCACTTTCATTACATTCATTATATATATATACTAGTTTAATTAGTGACACTTAGCCTATATTTTAAAACCTTTATGGCAACAATATGGCAACATTTTATTTTGAATAGGGCAACATTTGTATTTTTAAACCTTTATTTTAATATGGAAACATGACACCTCATTCTACAATGTTTCTATGATTAAATCGCTGACTCCTCCCCCATCAGCCAATCACTGTGTGTATACTCCATAGCAACGAGGTCAACCCCGCCCTTACTCTTAGCTTAAGACTTCAGTCTATTCCTTAGTAAAAGTTGGTCTCAGCAGCTTTGTTAATAGGTTTTAAGAGAAAACTCTTAGCTAAGAACTTTTACTGCTATTTAGGAGAACTCTTAGTAGTAAGATAAAATGTTTTGTGAATACGGCCCCTGGTTTTTAAATAAAGTCTGAGGAAGCTTGATGGTGGTGACGTTGATCCGCGACATTGGTGTGCTGTAGTCCGTTTATAGCTGTTAGCTTTTTATGTCTGACGACTTTAGGCTTCAAAATGTATAAATGTTGTGTTAACTTGTAAAGATTATCTTGATAGACAAAACGTGTAAGTGTAACCCTTTGTTAAACACAGAACTTATTTTTTGCGATTTTCCAAAAGTGTATGGGAAAAATGCATAGGGTTTTGATCAAGAGAAACCTGTGCGCCGCTAACTTCCGGGTTGGCCAACAAAAACACGTAATTTGTAAGGTACTCTATAGATGACCACTTTCCTTTTGTTCTTATTATTCTTTTATTTATCTGCATACAAAATTGTGATTCCTTAGTCCTTTTTTGCAAATATTTAACCTATAACAAAAATAAAGTGACAGAAGCATAGACTGCAGGATTAATTTACCGTCCCATAAACCCTGAACTCCACTGATTAACTTAAACCTTTCTCACTTGTGGTTATCGGTTCCAGAATTCCCACTGGGAGTAAGTTCAGTTAACTCAGAGATCATGGTGAACACACAAAGACATTCTCAATCTCAGCAAATTAAGCATCAAATCCTGGAGTCACCCGGTGTGTCTCATATCGAAAGCTGAACGTCATGTGGCTGTTTCATTTCAGTAAACTGACCACTACATTCCATATAAGGAAGCTACAGTAATTTACAGTTCACTAGGAACAATGGTAAATTTTTTAATGGTTACTGTCCTGAAATAAGACATCCTTTATGACATATGCAGCCGACAATTGCATCATCCGGAGGACACATCCTTCGAAATGAGACACATCTCCATGGAAACGGACGCTAAGAAGCAGCGTGTCGTACTTCTCCTTTCAATCTGCAATTTACATCCTTAGTGCAGATTGTCGCCTAGTGGACAGTTGTGCAATCATTATATTTTTTTTATTACTGATTAAACTATTATATTACTGTGCACACAAATTATATTATTTTTGATGTTTTCAATCAATTAAAAAAGAAAGACTGACTGAACTAAAAAACAGTCTGTGTTTGCAAAGATAATATGGCTGAATAAGGTTTTTAAAATATATGTAGTCTTTTTGCTTGTTGCATTTGTTGATATTTATCATTTTAATAAAAAAGCTAAAAAGTTGAGATTATCCACTTAATTATCCATAAACTTACCTCAGGTCTGTCACATAACCTGCTTAATGCTCTGAACTATAACTAATATTCCTGGGACCCAAAACTTTAGCATTATTCTTTGAAAGCACTGGAATTTCCTTCTCAAATCTAGACTATATTTTTGCTATTCTGTTTATTGTCACTGGTGGGACCAGCATTTCCCTTTAATTAAAAATAAATTACTGTATAAAACATAAGAATACTGAAGAATATGGCCAGTAACACCTGTAAATGAACTCAACACTGAATCACTGTACACTTACAGATAAACCAAAGCCAATTCTGACTGTACGTCCCCAGAGTTCAGTGTTCACTGGAGACACAGTTACTCTCAGCTGTGATGTGGGACAGTCAACTGGATGGACTTTTCTCTGGAGGAAAGGCTCAGACCCTGAATTCACTGGTCATTCAACTATATCAGTCAGTTCTGTGAGAGTCTCTGATGGAGAAACATACCAGTGCAGAGCAGAGAGAGGAAAATACTACACAGAGCTCAGTGATACAATTAAGATAACAGTGAGAGGCAAGTGCTCTTTCACTTTGTAGATTTTTCAATGAAAGTTAATGTTGAGTTTTAAAAAATTCAAATATGAATTGTGTTGTTTGCTCTTTTCACAGATAGACCCAAACCTGTAGTGCGTGTTCAGCCTGATGTTTGTGTGTTCAGAGGAGAGATGGTCACTTTCACATGTGACATACAGGAGACAGGAGTCTGGCAGTACAACTGGTATAAAAATCGAGATTACAGCAGATAAAAGACCAGATCTATTACAGCAGAGGACAAGACCAGAACTATAAAATCACATATGTGGATTGGTTTCATGCTGGTGTGTACAGCTGTAGAGGAACCCAGACTAAAGCCCCACAGTACTCACAGTTCAGTGACGGAGTTACACTGACAGTATCAGGTGAGTGTGTTCATTCATCTTTTCATTACATCGCTTTAACCCAAAGACACTGAGTAGAAAACGAGGCAAAATTTAGCTTACTTTACTTACACCTATCATAGTCAGATTATGTTATAGTTAAGCATCTGCAAACAGCTGTGAGTGACAGAGAACACAAGGCTGATTAGGATCACAGATTCTTCAGAGTACATCATCTATATCCTCCAGACATGTTCAGTTCGTTCCAGTGATCTGCTGCCCTTCAGATGATCTGCAGATGAATGAAACCGTCAGTGGGAGACTTGATCACCTCAGTCAGAACGAGTCAGGATAGAAATTATATTATGGAGCCACAATTTATCTGTTGTGGAGTGTTGTCGAAGCTAGTGGAAATAAAGACAGTTTATAAAGAATCTACAAGATTTTAATGTTTTCAGCAGAATTTCCATTAGTTGATATAAACAAAATATTAACACATTTGTGACCCGATCTGGCGAAATGAGTCGGAAGTCGCAACGTTCTATTTTAAGATATGGGCCGATAATGTGGAAAAACATTTTTTTTTTTTAAGCTAATTTCAAAGAACAGACTTTCAAGAATAATCTCCCAAAGTTTCGTAGTCCAGATAATTGAGTAAAGGTATTTAAATGGCTATTAAATTTGACATGGTTTTACTAAATTCGCTGGAAATTAACTTCTCAACTCCTCTCGTCACTTATGAGCATTTCCCGGTATCCCCTGAAACGTCATTATCTCTGCTCTACAAATATGGTGTTACACGTTGTATAGAACCAATCAAAAAGCTTAGAAATGTAAACATACTGACCTAAACGATGATTTTTAACAATGGGAAGCCTCGTTTCGACTGACAGGCACGCGATCGGTCCAGCCATCCTCCTGTCAGACTAGCGCGCCTTATAAAATAAAACTCCCATTTGCGTGTCTCTCTTTAAAAGCCAATAAAAATTCAATCCATATAGGTAGCACAAAAATTCTTTTTGCATACAAAACCAAAGACTTTAAACTTTAATATCAAGCCTCCAACATCCTTCTGTTGTGTTGTTTTCACCCTCTAATGAGTCTGAGTAATATGCGTTTACAACAAAAATAGCACAGCAGCTAACTGAATACAAGTATGTATATTTCACATGCTCATAACTTCATGAAAAATGCACAGATCATAAAAATCGCACATCAATATTTAATGCAGATTCTCAAGATTAAAATGAATCCAAAAATCAATATAATATATTGCGTTGATCACAAGATATTACTCACGGAATGATTTAACATACTTGGCTAAAAACATGTCTATCATCTCTCCTGGATGCAGTGTGTATCCAATGTTCCCGGACCCATCCATGTTCGTTTTCCAACGTGGAATAACACATAATAGATATCATTTTAAAGCTTAGAATCTCATCTCTTTAATGCATCTAACCATTTTGAAAAACTCCTAACGAGTGCTGAGAAGCTCCTCTAAACCGGAGTTTACCGCCCGTTGGCGCCACCTGGCTGCGGAAAAAATGAACAACAATTTTTCAAACTATTCTTTATAATATCACCACGAAATTTGAACCAGATGCAGCTCACATATAGGAGAGCATCACCAAAAAGAATTTTTTAGCGATCTTATTGTGTTCCTGAGTTTTTCCATGTCAAATAAAAAAAGAAAAATTATTTAAAAAAAATTATATATATTTTTTGTCTTTTATCAGCTGTTTGTCAGCAAGATAATGTCCAAATGTAATGTAATTTATATTTTCTTAAATTTTAAAATGTTTTCTATCAAATGATACCTACCTTTAGACTCTCCTTGCTAGAGTTTTGGAGTTATGAGTCTTTACTTTTGTGTGTGTCGCTCAGAAAAAAAAAAAAAAAAAAAAAAAGAACTCTAAAAAGCCTTCAGGTCTTAAAGGGTTAATTCAAATAAATACTTTAAAATAATTTGAGCTTCAGCCTGGTTTAATAGCATTTATATATATATATATATATAAATGTCTTTGGTCAAATTAAGCTGTAAAATAAATAGTTTATCCCTTTAAATGCAATGGATTTTGAAAGATATCAACAAAAAAACGGGCAAAAAACTTTAAAAGCGATTTTCTCAGGTTTTCAATTGGAAAAAGAGGGCAGACGACCATAATTAAAATGGGTATATCTTTAAAACCATTCAAGGTATGACTTTGACTAGGATATCATTTTAAAGCTTATTGTCTCATCTTTCCATTGATACCAAAATCTCAATTTTGAAATTTGGGTCACATTTATGTTTCTTCATAGATTCACCCATATATACACTGACTGTGACACCAGACAGATCTGTATTCACTGGAGAGACAGTCAGTCTGAAGTGTGTGATAGAGACTTACAGTAACTGGATCTGGAGAAATTACCAGACATATGACAGGAGAGAATGGACACTTGAGTGGAAATATAAGTGGTATAAAGGCAGCAAAGACAGTGTGTTACAGAAGTCTGTGCATTACACTGTAAACGGAGACACTCTCAGTATTGTTGGAGCTGTTACATCTGATCAGGGTCAGTACTGGTGTAGAGGACTGAGAGATGGAAGACCAAACTCATCACAATCAGCTCAGTTTCTCTCTCTGTGAAGGGTGAGTTGAACATCATTGTCCTCATGAACTCTCTCTACTGTGAACACATATCCAATTTCGAGACTGTGGTTTTGTTCAGAATTGAAAATATTGTACTGCTTACTGAATTCAGCATATTATACTGTATTATACCTATCTCTTAATAGTATGTTAAACAGATCATATTATGCCACAATGATTCAAACTGTCACATGACCTCATCACATTACAAGTTTAATTTGGCACTATTTTTTACTTGATTAAATTATATAAATATTGTACAACCTGCAGTTGTGTGAATACAAAAGAATAAACATACATACTAGAAATTAATATCAGTGTTTCATTTTTATTTTATTTATTTATTTATTTTTTACCAATAATTACAAGCATTTTTGATGTACTTAAAACAAAAATGAAATGTCTTGCATAGAAAACAGAAGTTTTGTCTGCATTATGTACTCATTGAAGCTCCAACAGCAATATTCTTTTGTTAATAATTTCAGCCTTGTGTGTGATATATTTTTAGAAGTGTTTTAAGAGAAATGTCAGGTTCAAGTCTGAAAATCTTGGTTAACTTCATTAATGATCATCTGCTGCTGAATGAAACGGTCAGAGGGAGACATGATCATCTCAGTCAGAACAATGTCAGGATATAAATGTTATGGACCCACAGTTTATCTGTTGTTGAGTGTCATCGAAGCAGTTTTTCAGACTAGAATACTGAGGATGTGACGGAGCCGGAGCCTCCTCAAAACACATGAGAAAACTAATGACAGTACAAAAGCAACCAGAATATATGATATTAAATATGAGATAAAATAATGTATAAACTACATTGTTTTGTAAAACATTTACAGAATAGTTTTCCCTGAAAGAGCTGTTTGATTCCCTTTATGTTTCCCTTTCTTCACAGATTTACCCACACCTACACTGACTGTGACTCCATACAGATCTGTATTCACTGGAGAGAGAGTCAATCTGAAGTGTGTGATAAACTCTGATCGCAGTGACTGGAGATATGAGTGGAATAAAGACAGTTCAATGTTACAGACGTCTGAGCGTTACACTGTAAACAGAGACACTCTCAGTATTGTTAAAGCTGTAGTGTCTGATCAGGTTCAGTACACGTGTAAAGGACATATAGATGGAAGATCAGTTTCATCACAATCAAGCTCTGTTTCTCTCTCTGTGAAGGGTGAGTTTAACATCACTGTGCTCATAAACTCTCTCTACATGATCATGATCACAGCCAATCAAGAGTCTTTTTTTCATTCACACTGATGATAAAAAATGCTTCAAATTTAAAATGCATTTTTTACTTGAAGTGTGACCTTAAAAATACAACATTCATGGCAAGAGTTCTGATAAAACAGACATGACACAACAGCTAAATCCGTCTCACACATGTGAACACAGACCTGAACAACAACAGAAATGTGTTAATGGCTGCTCATTACACTTTAATTCTATCCATTCCATAACATTAAAGTTTTTTTTTATTAACCTTAAAACATCTTTCCATTCCATTTTTTTTTTGCTGCTCGCACTTTAAGAATCTGTGAGTCTTTATACAAAGGCAGCTTTGCTTTGCTTTTCAGGCGATCTTGTCATCATTTTGTACCTGATTATGGATTTACAGTTCATCAAACATTAGATTTAAGATTTATTTTATCAGACACAATGAAAATTCAGTCATCATTTAATCACCTTCATTCTTCACTAGAACAAAATGTTGTTGCTGTTGTTTTGCTTGTTTTTGTTTTTTTAGCTATGTGTTGATCGCTATTATAATGAAAGAAATGGTCAAAAATGGCTCAAAAAGAAGAGTATTTTAGTCTAAATCACATCAGAAAGTCCTTCTTAACTTGGTGATGGTCACGAGTAACTAGTTCTGAGCAAAACCAAAACATTACTGTCCAGAGACAAAATTACATATTGATTCACAGAGACGAATATCTGCTAAAACAATATGGCTGTCGCTGTCAAAACTCTGCACTTTGTACGTGACCAGAAACATACATTGTAGCTCAGACACAGAAAGTTCAGACTGTCCAGTTATTTCACAGCAGACATACAGGATCATTTTACTGAGTATTACAGAGGAAAAGAAATTCATTCTTATAGTCTAGATATGAATGTAAATATTTTATTTAGTTTTTACTTTTTACTAATAATTACAAACATTTTTAATGTAGTTCATATTTAGATCTGTTTAATGCTATAATCTAAAATCTGTATTTCAACACTTAGTCTCTTCTGTATCCACTGTTGCAGATAAATACTCAATGATTTGTCAAACACAAGTGAACTCTGACTCTTGAGGATCTGAATCTGTTCTTGTTCTCCTGCAGATCTAAA